>NC_084732.1:59163028-59185528 GCF_033978785.1 Entelurus aequoreus
CGCCTACCACCCGAATGCAGCCGAGATAGGCTCCAGCGACCCCCCGCGACCCCGAAAGTGACAAGCGGTAGAAAATGTATGGATGTATGGATGGGCATTCAAGTATTATATTTATATTATTTGTATTTCTTAAGCACATGTTTACTGCGAGTGTTTCGAAAAGCACCAACTCGGCGTGTCTAAATAAATGAAAGCAAATGTGAGAAAAACCTAAAAGAGTTAAGCTTTTACCAAAGGCAGCAATCATAAATGAAGCTTTCAGCACATACACAATGTTGACATATATAGTTATATTTTGACAAAGACGGGGAAATACATGCTACTCGTAAACGGCGCCTGCACAGCAATAAACATGGCAGTAGACGCAAAGTTTAATTATTTAAAGCAACCTTACCCAACCAAAAACCATGCATATTTATCTGAGAGAGTCTTGATACCAATTTTCTTGACCCAGCCAAACACAAAAAAGTTGTACACCTCCATGCTTTTCCAAGTTTCTATCTGTTTTGTCATGTCAAATGGCGTCTGGAGCATGACAATAGATTGATATGTCTGGGAACACGACTGACATATATTCCTTGTTATCATTTGACAAATCTTTTTTTTGATAAAGTATAGGCACCTGTTCCATTGCATAGTTAGATTTGTTGTCCGTATCTGCTCATTGCAGGAAGATTTAAGCTCTTTTGTTCCTCAGATAGTTTGTGCGCTGCTTGCTGTTTAACAGCCATTTTGGCTTGGTCGACGACCACTGGTTTTCACTTCCGATAAGTCACGTGTCGGAATACAAGCAATTGTCGCCTTAGGTAATCCTACCTTCAGAATCTCATACCTTCCCATGTCGAGCATGAACCATATGATATGATTTGACACTTTGGCATTGAGAGGGACATTGTAACATAAGTCAGAAAATCATCTTAGGTCCCCTTTAAACTTGGAAGACATTTACAAAACATGTGTCATAACTCAAAATAATTCTAGTTGTCCACTCAGACCCTCAATTGTTATGTATTTGTTTATTACTTTCAGTCAGAGCCATTTAATGTGAGGAAAATACGCACCTGGCAATCTCTGGCAGAGTCCTCTTGATGCACTTCAGTGTCTTTTTCATCAGGGAGGAGTTTTGCAAGAGGAAGAATGGTCGAATAAGTCGTCGCACTCTTAGTTTCTAATAATTGGCGAGAAGAAAATGTCACATTTTAAATACAATTTGTTAAAAGAAAGAGTTTTTAACACAAGTTTGCCTTTACACATCAGCAAAAATGATTTGAAAAAAACAATTAAAATGTCAATGAAGTATAGGTGTGACAAACAATAACAGAAAACATTTGCCAGCCTTCATAAAATCCCTACCAAAGCAAAAACTGTCAATACAACACTCTGCGTAGCCTAAAAACAGTCAAACACTACAATGCGTTACTTTGTTGTGAAAATGAATTGCAGCAGCTCATGGTTTATGGTTTATAGTGTAAGTTTATGTGCATAACATGCATAAAGGTACAATATAATACGTCACATATTTCCAGTTTCGCATTACAACATGTCTGAAAAGGACTAGGAAGAAGCATAGCTTATTTATGAAAAATAAAGTTCTGAATAAAAAGTTTAATAATTTGTAATTCACATAATGGTATTACCTAACTTTTTAATAAAGTTAAAAATATCAGGATCCTTTGTATTTTGTAAATACTTTGAGTTGGGATAATTCTCTTGTTGCCTTATTTGTATTTTGACTCTATTAAATGGATTTATATTATTATTTGGTGCAGCCGGGCCGGAGCAATATTTTATTATTGCGTTTGGCCTAATTGTCTTTTATTTCCTAAATGCCTGTTTTCATCATTGAAGGCTGACACGCACAGCTGAAATGCGTCCGTGGTTGATTGTGCCAATTTGTGTGTGCTAATAAATACAGGTGCGCTCACAGCCCTATGTGTAGTGTGACCGCATAAACAAAGTTCTTGTCTCTCGTGCGTTTTTGATGATTATTATATCCATTCATTTTCTACCGCTTGTCCCGTTCGGGTTCGCGGGAGGTGCCGGAGCCTATCTCAGCTGCATTCGGGCGGAAGGCGGGGGGACCCTGGACAAGTCGCCACCTCATCGCAGAGCCAACACAGATAGACAGACAACATTCACACACCAGGGTCAATTTAGTGTTGCCAATCAACCTATCCCCAGGTGCATGTCTTTGGAGGTGGGAGGAAGCCGGAGTAACCGGAGGGAAACCACGCAGTGACGGGGAGAACATGCAAACACCACACAGAAAGATCCAGAGCGCAGGATCGAACCCAGGACCTTCGTATTGTGAGGCAGACGCACTAACCCCTCTTCCACCGTGCTGCCTGATTATTATACGGTCCCGTTTATATGGTGGTTTCTCCACGCAAATCCCCTGAGCTGTTTTCAATCTGCCAACAATACATAAACAATATAAAAAGACAAACCACTTAATAATGATAACAGTTTTAAATTTTAAGAATGCAGTACAGTTCATTGCATTCTTTGCATGCAAAATAGTAATCAATGTTCATTTTGCCATAACATGTTTGAGATGAAAACACATATATATAAAATTAGGTCAAAATTTATATTCCCTGAGAAAGTTAAAATAAAACTATATTCTTAGTATCAAAAATAAAACAATAAGAAGAGTTTTCATTTTATCAAACATAAAAAGTGGATTTGGTAGTGCCTTTAAGGCCATGTCCACACGAACACGGAGAGTTTTAAAAACACATATTTGGGGTTAAAATAATCTCCATCCACACAAGTGTAGTTTTAAAACTGTCTATGTCTACACACAAACATACACCTGCTGTCATGCACATTTTGTCCAATCAGAAGTCTGAAAAAAGTATCAATATCTGACTTGGTGGCATTACCCCTTCTATTATGTTTATTTTGATCGACTTTAGATGTACAATGACACGTACATTATCTTTAAAACCTACCTGCACGTACACAAAATCCTGGGAACATTATTAAAGAGCTAATGCACGCCTGTGCTGCTGAAACCCAACACTCGTAAAATGATAACATGGCGTGGCGAAGTTGGTAGAGTGGCTGTGCCAGCAATCAGAGTGTTGCTGGTTACTGGGGTTCAATTCCCACCTTCTACCTTCCTAGTCACGTCCGTTGTGTCCTTGGGCAAGACACTTCACCCTTTGCCTCTGATGGCTGCTGGTTAGCGCCTTGCATGGCAGCTCCCGCCATCAGTGTGTGAATGTGTGTGTGAATGGGTAAATGTGGAAATACTGTCAAAGCGCTTTGAGTACCTTGAAGGTAGAAAAGCGCTATACAAGTATAACCCATTTATCATTGATCATTTATAACATGTTCAGCAACATGGTGATGTATTACATGTGCAGTGAAGTAATAATAACAATAATAATAATAGATTTTATTTGTAAAAAGCACTTCATATTGAGTAAACAATCTCAAAGTGCTACAGTGTATTAAAAAATAATAATAATAATTAAAAAGATAATAAGGAAATAAAAAAAATAAAAAAATAAAACAGCCAAATAGCTATAGCTAGTATGCACATATCTAAAAAAAAAAAAGGCTTTTTTAAAAAGAAGGGCTTTTAAGCCTTTTTTAAAAGCATCCACAGTCTGTGGTGCCCTCAGGTGGTCAGGGAGAGCGTTCCACAGACTGGGAGCGGCGGAGCAGAGAGCCTGGTCTCCCATTGTTCGTAGCTTTGTCCTCGGAGGTTGGAGGAGATTAGCCTGTCTGGAGCCGAGGTGTCGTGTGGAGGATTTGGGGGTGGGTAGTTCTTTCAGGTAGAGGGGGGCATTTCCATGGAGGCACTGGTGGGTTAGCAGGGAGACTTTGAATTCAATCCTGAGTGGAACAGGAAGCCAGCGAAGGGATTTGAGAATTGGGGTGATGTGGTCATATTTCCGCACTCTCATCAGGATCCTAGCAGCACTATTCTGTAAGTACTGCAGCTTCTGGATGTTCTTGCTGGGGATCCCGACAAGAAGCGCGTTGCAGTAGTCTAGCCTGGAGAAGACAAAGGCGTGGACGAGCCTCTCGGCATCAGAGAGAGTGAGTGAGGGGCGGAGTTTAGCAATGTTCCTGAGGTGTTAGAAGGAGGTTTTGCACAGTTGTTTTATTTGAGCCTCAAAGGTCAAGTGAGGGTCTATTCTAACACCCAGATTAGTGACTGAGGATGAGAGGTGAATGTCGTGACTGGAGAAGGTGATGCTGGTGATGGTGTATGACTGAGTCTGATGTGGGGTGCCGACTAAAATGGCTTCGGTTTTGGAGCTATTTCCTTATTATCTTTTTTTTTTTTTTTTTTTTAATACACTGTAGCACTTTGAGATTGTTTACTCAATATAAAGTGCTTTTTACAAATAAAATCTATTATTATTAATATAGTTGAAGAAAATTGTGTTTCATCCACGCCTTTACCTCCTCCAGTCAGTTGGTAAGTGTGGATGATGGCAGGGCTGCAGAGGGGGTTGAGTTTGTTTTTAGGTAGAGTTGAGCGTCATCGGCATAGCAGTGGAATGATATTCCGTGCTGGCTGATGACATGGCCAAGGGGGAGCATGTAGAGTGTGAAAAGGGTGGGGCCGAGGACTGATCCTTGAGGGACACCACAGGTGACAGAGAGTGTGTCCGACTCTGCCTCTCCCAGAGAGACAAACTCTGTTCTATCGGTGAGGTAGGTAGTGAACCAGTTTAGGGCAGTATCAGAGAGTCCAATGGTGGAGTGTAGGCGGTGTAGGAGGATGCGGTGATCAACAGTGTCGAATGCTGCAGTGAGGTCAAGGAGGATGAGAAGAGATGGTGAGCCAGCATCAGCACTCATCAGCAGGTCATTGGTGACCCTGACCAGAGCAGTCTCTGTGCTGTGGCCAGAGCGGAAACCAGACTGGAACATCTCATATAGGTTGTTGGTTTTAAGATGGTCATGAAGTTGGGCAGCAACTACCTTTTCCAGCACCTTTGAGAGGAATGGGAGGTTGGAGATCGGTCGGTAGTTGGCCAGCACTTCTGGGTCTAGGCTGGGCTTTTTGAGAAGTGGTTTGATGACTGCAGTTTTCAGGACAGTGGGGACCTGACCAGCCTGGAGGGAGTGGTTAATAATTTTGGTGATCAAAGGACTCATGGCAGGGGTGTGCGTTTTTACCAGGCCTGAGGGAAAGGGGTCCAGGACACAGGTGGAGGGTTTCATCTTCCTCATGATGCCCTCAACCTCTTGCTGCGTGATATCTGTGAAGCAGCAGAGATGCTGAGTGGTCCCAGGCTGAGGGTCGACAGTTGGGACTGGGGGGGCAGGGGTGGAGAGAGAGGAGCGGATGTTTTCTACTTTAGTCCTGAAGAAAGAGATGAAATTGTTGCATTGCTCCTGTGTTGTGTCTGAGTGTAGGGGAGTTTGGGGTTTGAGGAGATGATTTATGGTAGAGAAAAGTTGCTTTGAGTTTCCAGAGCTATTGTTGGTGATATTGGAGAAGAACCGGGACCGTGTATCACTGAGGGACTTTGAATAGGCCTTCTGGTGTTCTCGATAGGCTATTTTGTAAACAGTGAGGTCTGAGTACATGAAACGCCGTTCAAGGAGACGCCCCGCTCTCTTCATTTTCCGCAGCTCGCCGGTGTACCAGGGGGCTGAGTGCATGAAGGTGACTGTTCGGGCTTTGACGGGCATGGAGGTCTAGGAGGCTACTCAGCGAAGTGTAGTAGAAGTCTACTGACTCAGTGACTGATGGGAAGTTGACAGAGGAGAGATGCTGAAGGTCAACGGCCAGGGTGTCCGGGTTAATGTTTTTTAGATTCCTGAAACTGATTTGGCGTTTTGGATTTTTAAGGGGGGACATGAAAGGCAGCTCCATTGAAATGGCCTTGTGGTCAGACACACCCAGGTCATACACCAAAAGGTTGCTGATGGGGACAGAGTTGGTAATGACCAGGTCGAGAGTGTGGCCCCTGGTGTGTGTTGGAACATCAACATGTTGTGTCAGGTTGAGGCAATCTAAAAGATGCAGGAGCTCAGCAGCAGTGTGGCAGGAGGGGGTGTTGACATGAATGTTAATATCTCCAAGTATTACAATATTGGCTGAGGTTTGTGTGGTGTGTGTTGGAACATCAACATGTTGTGTCAGGTTGAGGCAATCTAAAAGATGCAGGAGCTCAGCAGCAGAGTGGCAGGAGGGGGTGTTGACATGAATGTTAATATCTCCAAGTATTACAATATTGGCTGAGGTTGTGCAGAGTGTGGTGAGAAGGTCATGTATCTCTGGGATGAAAGCAGAGTTTGGTTTGGGGAGTCGGTAGATCAGGAGTATTGTCATGGAGAAAGGGGGTTTGCATTTAAATGCAAGGCATTCAAATGAGGAGTGCACAGGTAGGGGCAGGGGGAACAAATCTAATTTCCTTCTGTGTATAACAGCCAGGCCACCACCACGACCGGTGTTGCGGGCTTTTTGAAGGTAGCCGTAGCCAGAAGGACAAGCTTCATTCAGAGCAGAGTAAACCTCTGGTTGATGCCAAGTTTCTGTGAGGCACATGAAGTCAACCTGTTTGTCAATTATGTGATCTTGAATGAAGGAGGATTTGTTATTGAGAGATTGTGCATTTAAAAGTTCAATTTTGACTTTTGTTGAAGTGGTGAGTTTCTGCAGGGGCCGGAGCAGGCTGTAATCCACGCCACGTTTTCTGTCCTGCTAGGTGTGTGGAGGTCTAGCGGTGCTTCCCGCGCTGTCCTGCAGTGGTCTCGTGACGTTTCCAGTATTACTAATGACAGGAGCGACAGCGCTCTGATGACGTGTCAGGTGTGCGACAGGGGTCCAGATGGATGGAATACACTGATCAAGCTGTTGGTGGTAGACAAACTTTTTCCGACAACTTCTGTGGATATATCGGGGCCGACGCAGAAGTCCGAGTTCATTGATGATGGGGATTTTATATCCAGGAGTGGTTGTGGAGTTGAGTCGGAGGAGTTTGGAGATGGAATATCTGAACATCATCCTGTCCAGGGGAGGATGTTGCCTAGCCGCCAGCCAAACAGCGTTAGCCAAAAAGTTAAATGAGAAGGCAGCGGTCCCAGCAGCAAGGGCTAACCGCAAAATACCTCTCTGGGCAAGATCAGTGAGGATCGGCTTGCATCGGTGGAAGGGAAATAGCTTGCCGTCAACGGTGGTTTGATGGACGAGCAGGATCCCCGGAGAGGCGAAGTTGACAGCTGGAGGTAGCGGGTAGCAGGTAGGTGCCGATATAAAAAGCAGCTGATCGCAAGATCAGAAAAGTAAAAAGTTAGTGCTGTTTGAATGAGTATGTTGGCTGGCTAAATGTAGCGCAGAAACAAACTATATATCGCGAGTGGAGAAGCGGAGAAACAAACAGCGCCAGCGTCCTCTCCCGGTCTCGCTAGTCCATACTCTACAAGTGTACATTCTTTATAAAATCAGCACGCACTAACGAGCCAAGGATACCATTTTGCATGTTTAAGTATCTATATAAAGCACACGGACGTGCGTGTGCCGCTGCAAAACTCTCATGGAATTATAAAGCATTTAATCATGGATATAGTGATATAGTACATGTGTAATTAAATGTATATTGTCTTTAACATCAGTACACACTACAAGGAGGACGCTACGTTGTTTTTTTTAGTTGCTTGGTCGTTTTTTACGCGCGAGCACGGTCGCGCCCCGCTCATGGAAGCAAGACAAGTAAGTTAACTTCAGGATTTGTCGTTAAACAAGGACTAAAAACATGAGCTAATGTTGCATCTTTCTTATGACACAGAGCAAAAAGTCTTGCTTGTCAAAGTTGTCCCATCAGGCGGAGGTTTGACAGCGATCGTATCCAAAACAGCTGACTGTCATTAGCGCCGGCGGGAGTGTCGCAAAGCCCATTTAGTCTTTTTACTAACGTTGAGTGAAAAGAGCAGCATGTTTACGTTAAAAAATACAGTAAGTCATCGTATAATGTGTTTAAAGCCAGCAAGGCAGTGTTGTTGAGTTTGGAAATGACAGCGTACAACCGTGACGTCATCTCAAGTCTCCGTTTGTGGTGTGTACACAGTAATCTGACTCTCGACATGATCCTTGTAGTTTGCTGAGCTCCACACAAGGATCTGGGCTCGAGGGCATTGCAAACTCCTTCAAGATAGCAAAAAATAATGAACCAATCAGGATCGCCGGGCGGGATTTCATAGATGTGACATAGCGCCGAAGCGACTGTTTGATTCAAACAACAATGGCGGCACGCAGCGAGGAGTCGTGTGCTGACATTGATTCTGCTATTGCAAATGTTTTGCGACATCGATCATCTACTGACATTGCTGCATTGTTTCAGTAAAAGTTCTCTAACTTTTCGCTCTGTCGTTATCCAATATGCCGGCTGTTCTGTTTTGGATTTCCCAGCGTCACTCTCATCAGCGTCACAAGTTGATTTCGATGTGAGTGGTTGAAGTAGCACGTCATTCAAGATAACGGACATCCAATCACATACAATGATTTTTTTACAAGGCCCCGCCTTCTGAAATATATATCCTATTGAGAAGTCCCAGATCCTTGTGTGGAGCTCAGCGAACTACAAGGATCTGGCGAGAGTCAGGTTATGTACACACATACGCTGAGTGGAGAGTTTTGGATCTCTACACTTTGGCCAGCGTTTGTAAAAGTCTGGGTTTTTAAAGACAAAAAAATGCGTCTGCGTGTGGACAAGAGGCCGAAACCTGAGCTTTGACTACTAAACGAGGCAAAATTCTGCAAACATTTTTTTTAAATAAAATACATTTACGACGCCTCGAGGCAGCGATAATTATTCTAATATATTTTGTAATCGAATTACTCGAGGAATCGTTTCAGCTCTAGCTTAATCCATGATTTATTTCCACATACTAATTCGCTAAAGGTCTTAAGTGCTGTACGTGCATACAAATGTTTTAAGATAGAGTTTTCTCTATGGTCATATTTCTACTTTCTTGTTGAGAAGAATTGTTGTACATTTTTGGGTAGCAGGTTATAGTTTGTTTTGTACATAATTCTAGCTGTTTGCAAATGCACCAAATCATTGAATGCCAGTGTTTTGGATTCAATAAATAAGGAGTTTGAGTGTTCTACAAATCCAACGTTATGTATTATTCTAACTGAAGTTTTTTGTAAAACGGTTAGTGAATGAAGTGTACTTTTGTAATCATTTCCCCATATTTCTATA
Source organism: Entelurus aequoreus (assembly GCF_033978785.1). Taxonomy (NCBI): domain Eukaryota; kingdom Metazoa; phylum Chordata; class Actinopteri; order Syngnathiformes; family Syngnathidae; genus Entelurus; species Entelurus aequoreus. The sequence goes on from NC_084732.1 coordinate 59,172,208, forward strand.
GAATAATTCAGATATTGTAACACAATAGAATATGGAGTGTTTTTTTGTCCAGTACATATTTCTTTTTATTCATTATTGACAAATTTATTGCCACCATATGTTGTATATTTATTGTATAAAATTTTCATGTCATTTTATCTTTTATTATTAATCCCAAAAATATCTGGTTTCTTTTACTCTGTCAATGTGTACTCTGTTTATTTGTATTTACCGGTATGTTTGACTTCTACTGTTACTGTTGCATTATCTTAGTTTAACTGAGAGTCAAATATAGTCTTTTTTTGTCAAACCATCTCTTAAATTTGTTTAATTTCTTCTATTATCATTTGTATTAGCTTCTGTGTGTTCTCTCCTGAATAAAACAGTCACGTCTTCAGCAAATAGTACTAACTTAAAGGGGAACTGCACTTTTTGGGGAATTTTGCCTATCATTCACAATCATTATGAGGGACAAGAACACACATGTCTTTTTGGGATTTTAAAAATGGTAAAAAAACGCTGGGAAGATGCGGCTAATGGGAGTCACCGTTGTAGCCTTCAAAGCCCTCTAAAATAAATTCCAATGCCTCCATCAACGGTTTGTATACACACAGCATGAATATATCTAATGTAGTAACAGACACGTTCATAACAATACATAACATGTACAATATTTAGCGTATTTTGGTCATTTTATGCATTACCGGAACTGGTTTCCTCGGCGCATTTATTTCCGTTTGACTTCCGACTTCTTCCAACAAATGTGTGTTCCTACTTCCGGAAACAAACGTGAGTACGAAGAGAGAGTATAACGTTGGCGCAGACCATTGGCGTTGTTAGGCCTATTTTAGGGGGGGTCAAGCCCCCCTAAAACATTCTTAAGCACCCCTAAATAATTTGGTGTTAAAAAAAAATAAAAATAAAAATCTATATATATATTTTTTTTTTTTACAAATACATGCCGACATATTCATTATAAAGTGGCCCGAATATGAGTTTAAATAAATAATCATATAACCTGTCATTATTTACTCAGTTTCCCCTCACTTCATAGCGTAAGGTAGAGAGCCCCTTTAGTGTGTCGGTATCCAATCCATTCCACTTGTTCATATAGAAAATGCCCACATCACTCTAAATCCAGTCCGCATTTTCTCTACGACCTTGCTTGCGGTCCTGGGACCTGTTCATATAGAAAATGCCCACATCACTCAAAATCCAGTCCGCATTTTCTCTGCGACCTTGCTTGCGGTCCTGCAAATGTACGAAGCACATTAGCACACAGCACTGCAGAACAAGAACGTGAACGGATGCAAAATGGACATGAGAAACTTTTTCAAGAAAGTAAGTATTGATCACTGCTTGTAGTAAAATGTATTAGCTCCACTTTACACCAGGTCTTTGTTTGAAAAAAGTTACATTCCCGCTCTAAAACAATGCTGCTACTTAGTTAGCTTGTTAGTCTGAAATGCATCATGAAGGTCCTAGTTATTTATAAAGTTAAATGTGCACTATTTTTTACCATTTGCTATCTTTGGGGTTACTTCCTTCTGGAGCATCAGCTTTGTTTCTCACTTTACATATGGAGGAGAACAGGAGCTGAGCTCATTCACGTATGACTATCATCAGTAGATAATAATAATAATGACTCCACAACCCCTATTGACCTGCAGGAGTCAGGGCAGAGGAGCACAGAAAGTAAGAGGGGAGAGGCCTCTACTGGAAAGGTGAGTAGGAGAATAATGATACATATAAATAAATATTAAAACATTTTTTTTTTTAAATGGCTTATCGATAAGCCATTTGTTTTATTAATTTCTGGGTGGATCATGATGACTATTGGTCCTTCTAATTGTCAATCATTCTGGTGATGTTACGTAAGGACATATATATATATATATATATATATATATATATATATATATATATATATATATATATATATATATATATATATATATATATATATATATATATATATATATATATATATATATATATATATATATATATATATATATACATATATATTCATATTATTTATTTATATAATAGATTGTATTTTTAATCTACTTTACATTTGATTCCAAATCTCAAAGTGCTACAGAATTACAACTATTGGCGTTGTTAGGCCTATTTTGGCGTTGTAATAAATAAAAAAATAAAAAATGGCTTATCGATAAGCCATTTGTTTTATTTGATATATATATATATGTCCTTACGTAACATCACCAGAATGTGTAGTATACCTTTAAGTCTTTCATACATATAAATATATATATATATATATATATATATATATATATATATATATATATATATATATATATATATATATATATATATATATATATATATATATATATATATATATAAGAAAAACCCAGACACCATCTTTGTAGTCATTTTTCTCCTGCGTGGACTTCCGTCTTCCTTTACAATGAGTGAAGCTACACGAAACCTTATGTCTGCAATTGTAAATAATTTAGTTTTTAAGTTTTGTGTTTCTTGTAGAATCTATATAAAGTAATATACATTAGCCTATTGTTAAAATAATGAAAAAAAACATCTTTAAATATATTTGTTGTATTGTATTGTTACATTAATAGCTGTTGTATCATTATAGGATGGCTTGTTAAACATTTCATAGGATTTTCAGAGGGAGGAAAAACCAAGACATTTAATATAAAATGTATAATGAATAAATACATAAAAAGAAAAAGAAAAAAAATGGTTAAAAGCCATCGTCCCGGGGAGCATTTCATTTCGTCCCGTGCATTTTTAAAAATAATAATAATAACAATGAATCATTTCTAAGTCTTTGTTAGCCGTTTGTGAAGTTTTGTGCTCGTGCGCAACGTTCGCTCGCATCCTGTGCATCTCCTGGGGGCTAAGCCCCCCCTGTCCTTAAAAGCTAGTGACGCCCCTGGCGCAGACAGAAGCCGAGTGTGAGGTCGACGTGACTTTGACGCTGTAAATGTGGAACTTGGATCCAAGCTATTTCAACATAAATGGCGCGCTTACTCAAAGTCAACTTGAAAAAACTTCCCCGGCCAGCTGGACCAAACGCACGACTGCCCATCCAGTGACAGTCACTTTATTAGTGATCATGATACACACAACACATCATGCCTGTTATCACAACTACAGTGCATATGCTGTCAAACTAGCTGTGTACAAACAAAACGTGAAATGTGGGCTAATACTTTACAGATACTCTAATATGATTGTTCATGTTTTTCAGTCAGTACAGATTGGTGTCCTATCAAATTGTATTGATTCGGGTGCTGACAAAGAAGCTACTGTATCTTATCTCTTGCTGTAGCTAGCTTACAACTAATACCATAAAACGCCTGTGTTAGTACGCTGTCAGTATTCGCTCCTACAATAACAATGTCACTACAGTTTGGTTATTATACAATTTACGGAACGTAAATGAAGTATTGTTGGCGGTTTTTGAATGCATTTTTAAAGTAGTTGAGAGGTAGAATGGATTGCTTTCATTAGCTGCATTGCTAGCCATAGAACGAGCCGATTGTTACATGTTATAATGAAAAAAAAACTTTTTGTCCTTCATAAGGATTGTGAACGATAGGCAAAATTCTAAAAAAAAAGTGCAGTTCCCATTCAAGTCCTTTGTAACAATTTTGGTCCCAGTATTGATCCCTGTGGATGATTCATGTACAATGAATAATTTAAATCGGTCATTTAAATCTTTTAAATCATTTAAATCTGGCAAATCATTTAAATCCCACAAACGCTTAAATAAGCATCAATTTATCTTCTCTTGAAAAATGCCAAAGATCCCTCTTTGTGCACTTCATATCATTCTATTAGCCTGTTAAATGGGAATTGTAAATTATTTTCCAAAATGCTCGCTTTACGCCTTGACACTATTCTTCCTTCAATTATTAATGCAGATCAAACCGGGTTTATCGAAATAGGCACTCCTTTTCTAACCTTCGACGTCTTTTCAATATATTGTACAATGTGCCTGCTTCCAACACCCAAGAGGCAGTTATATCAAGGGATGCAGAAAAAGATTTTGACAGGGTGCAGTTTTCTATTATATGTCCTGGAGAGATTTGGCTTCTGTAATAGTTTTATTTTTTGGGTTAAGCTTCTCTTTTCACCCCCATTGGCCTCGGTCAGGACAAATAAAATTAAATCCCAATACTTTTGCCTCTATTGTTTACGCGGCAGGCTGTCCTTCAGCCCATTGCTTTTTGCTCTTGACATTGAGCTTATGTCAATTGCGTTCGTGCCAATTCCCTTATTACAGGTATATGTGGGCACAATGTGCAGGTGAAAGTCTTTCTCTACCCAGATGACCTCCTCTTATATGTCTTGGACCTCTCCGTATCAGTCCCAGCTGCCCTGAGCACTCTTCAAGCTTTTCATCACGTGTCTGGTTACAAATGGAATTTGGGTAAAAGTGAAATATTTCCTATAAACTCTGCTGCTAAGAAATATCCTCTGCACAATTTTCCCTTCAAAATGGCCTTGCAAATGTTCACATACTTGGGTGTCACGGTTACGCAAACGCTTGCAGAGCTTTATAAAGCCAACTTTTCTCCACCGTTGTTCAGAATCAAGGGAGACTTACAAAACTGGGGCCGTACTTATCAAGCTTCTTAGAATTACTCCTAAGAAGTCTGCTAAGAGTTGACTTAAGAGTAAATAAATTCTTCGCTGAAAGCTGCACTTAAAAGTTAGTTATCAAGCGTCTAACTCACACTTTCAGCGAAGTGTAGGACTGAATCATAAGTGTCACACTCAGAGCTGAATTACGACATTACTATGTGCCGTAAACGGAATTTTAGGTGACGTCATTTCTGTGTCCATAGAAATGACCAATCACGGAAGGGAATCCGTTGTCTAAGAATAAAGAAATATCTTAGAAATATTTAAGTGGACAATGGGAGTGTATATTTTGACAATAAACTACAAAATAATACAAAACAAACTAGTCCCCGCCGGCACTCACGCTACCGCTCCCTCTCTTCTATCGCCCACACACTCACTGACGTCACTCACCTCACGGCCACACACATACGCTACTGTCATAAAATTTTCTTTCCAATTCATTAATTAGGCAACTAATTTGAAACTGGTGTGGGTGGCTCTATATATACTAGCCCACTGCAGACACATGCAGAAATCAACAAGGAATCGAAAAGTATTAAATCTGTGACAAAAATAATATCCGCTCTGTCTAAACGATACCGTTTGATCAGCTGCTCGTCATCAAAAAAAAAACAACACATTGTTCCGTTCCCTGAACGTTCGCGCACGTCTCTCTCGCCTCAGTGCCATCCCCTGCTGGCAACTCCTAACCACTTAAGACGCCTCTGAAGGTCTCTTAAATATCGTGGAGAGTAGGAGTGATTCTTAGACTTAAGAACGTTGATAAAAAGCTTTTATTCTTAAGTTTGAGAGTAGGACTAAATTTCGCAAATTCTCAGGACTTAAGTGTAAAATGGCACTCTAAGAAGCTTGATAAGTACGGCCCCTGGTCTTTACTTAATTTATCTACGGTGGCCTGTGTTAACTCTATTCAAACGAATGTACTTCCACGATTTTCCTATCTGTTCCAATGCATACCACTTTTTCTCCCTTAGTCCTTCTTCCGTAAATTAGATAGTCAGATTTGAGACTTCATTTGAACTAAGAAGACTCACAGGTTACGTAAACAGTATTTGCAAAGAACCAAATCATCGGGAGGATTACCACTACCAAACCTTAGATTTTATTACTGGGCCAATAACAATAGAATTCTTAAATATTGGCTACAATATGAATAATTTGATCCTCCCCGCTGTCGTTGGTTATGGAGGCAAACTAAATTAAACTGGTTTCTCTTAGAGCTCTGGCTCACTCTCCCATTTTACCATGAATTGATTAACGTGGACCCCGACTTAAACAAGTTGAAAAACGTATTCAGGTGTTACCATTTAGTGGTCAATTGTACGGAATATGTACTGTACTTTGTTAACTGTACTGTTTCATACAATGTATTCTCTTCCTTAGCAATCTACTAATAAAAGTTTCAATCAATCTACATTTTCTTTCACGAAAAAAATAATTGTGAAGCCAAGGATTTGGGTTCAGTTTAGCGCTATTTTGGTTTACTATTTCTAGTCTTGCACTTGTCACTGATAATCATGCTTTCCCTCCCTCTCTTATAAATAGTGTTTTTTTTTAAATGGTCAACTCTGTGGATCAACAAAATTAAAGATGTATTCATTGACAACACTTTTTCCTCTTTTCAGCAACTATGTACCGGTAATACATTTTCACTGCCTAAGCAACATTTCTTTAGGTATCAACAGATCCGCAGTTTTGTTCGCAACAATTTCCCTAGGTTCCCCTACTTGCCGATTCACACAATTTTAAATGCATCTTTGACACCGCTTCCGACTTTAAACGGCTCAATTACACATATCTATAAGCACATTTTTATTTTGCGCCCTAAGTCTCTGACTGCAATTAAGTCACTTTGGGAGGGGGATTTGAGTATAAGTCTGTCTGAGGGTAGCTGATCTTGAGTCGAGTTCATAAGTCTTCCATTTGTGCCAGACACAGCCTTATTCAATGCAAGCTAGTACATCGTACTTATTATATCAAGATTTGATTAGCGAAGATGTATGATGGCATAGATATGCCATCATACATCTTCATACACTGATCACATAACACAGACGTGTTATGTGATCAGTGTAAACAAGCTCCAGCTAACTTAATACTTATGTTTTGGCTCTGCTCATACCTAAACAGCTATTGGACAAATCATTTTAACAATTCGTCTGTGTTCATTGGCTAAAGGATTGAACTGGATCCTCTACATCCCGAATTGAGGGAAGAGTTGTTTGATGATGTATGCTCGCAAATATCTGATGCGTTGCAACAGTCAGCTTCAATGTATTGTTGCAGCTCGATGATTTTTGAGCACGTCATGCCATGCACATTTGCAAGATGAGCAAGTGTGCTGTCTGTGTTTTTATGTTGACATCTGTCTGTAGTTTCTTATTTTATTTATCATTATAATTTTTTTTATTTTACTTGTTGGGGGAAAAGCAGCACTTGATGTATGTTCGACAACTAATGCCAATGAAATGTGCTAAAAAAATCAAACAAATGTTTAGAAAGAAAAAAAAGAAAAGCGTCTGAGAGTGTATCTCTGACTGTGTCACTCCAAATTCAAATTCATTTATTGATGATTTTACGGAATTACTTTCAGTTGTGTCTACTGACGTTGACTGTTTGATCATCACAGGGGACTCAAATGTGCATGTAGATGTAGTCATTTACAGGCATGCTAAAGAAATCAATGTTGTGCTTGAAATATTTGGTCAAACTCAGCATGTAAACAAGCCCAACCACATCAGGGGCCACACTCTTGATTTGATCATTACTAAGGGTCTTGATATTTCAAACGTGAATGCTATCGATGCATTTCTGTGTTTTCTTCGACTTGTCTTTTATACCCAAACAAGCAGTTGGGTCTGCGGTTAGTGGAAGACTCATAGATGATAGCATAAGGACAAAGTTGGTGGAAATTATTGGGTCTGAAAACCCTGCATATGCTAATGTTGATGATCTGTTCAACTCACTAACATAAAGTGTTGTAAATGTTTTGGACACCATTGCTCCTGTCAAGGTTAAAAGGGCACAGAAAAGGGAGTGCCACAGACCGGAACGGAAATGGCGCAACCAGAGTTTGTGTAGAACAAGGGAAAAATATTTTTCTGAAATCATCACAAACTGTAGGAAATAACTCTTGTGTCCTGTTCGCAACATTAAACAGATTAACTAACCCTCCAATTTCACTTCCAGTAGAACTCATTACCACATCAAAGGGCATTGAGTTTGCAATATTATTTCATGATAAAGTTTAATGCATTAAAATGTAAAACAACAAATAGATACTCTGCAGCCAGCTAGTCATCTAGAGCTGGCACGTTTCACTACTGTCACTGAAAAAACAGTTGAAGAAATTATCCACACTCTGAGTCCATCAATATCATGCCTAAATGAGTAACCGACTAGATTACTAAAGTCTGTGCTAAGCAGTTTACCACAATGCGCTCATCTAGTTAACATCTCACTTCAGACTGGAACATTTCCAAAGGCTCTCAAAACTGTTTTTACTAAGCCCCTCCTTAGGAAGTGTAGTCTTGATGCCACAGTACTGACAAACTCTCGACCCATATCAAACCTGCCATTTTTGGAAAAACTTGTATACCAACAGTTTAGGGACTTCTGTAACAACGTGTTTTATATTTTCCAGTCAGGCTTTAGGCCCCACTACAGCACTGAAACAGCGGTGATCAAAGTGACAAATGATATTCGCCTGAACACTTATGCAGGAAAAATCTCAGTCTTTGTTGTGCTGGACCTGTGTGGTTCCTCAGGGCTCGCGTTTGGGACCCCTATTGTTCAACTTGTAAATGCTGCCACTAGGTCAGCTAATACGCAGCATCGATGTGTCCTATCACAACTATGCAGATGACACTCAGATCTACGTGTCACAGACGGCCTGTTGATTCACTTTTTCACTGCATCGATTTGATCAGTGTATGGATGACAAACAGTTTTCTTCAGCTAAACTCAGACAAAACTTAAATAATTGTCTTTGGCCCAAAGAAGCAAAGATACACTATTATTAGTCACCTTGAGACCCTCTCACTGAAACCTAATAATCGGGTTAGAAATCTAGGGGTAGTAATGGACTCAGACTTGAACTTTAACCACCACATTAGGTCAATAACACCAGCAGCTTTTTACCACCAAAATCAGAGGAATAATGTCTAAATCCGACTCAGACAGACTAATCCATGACTTTGTCTCCAGCAGGTTAAGACTACTGCAATGGCCTTCTCACTGGGCTCTCTAAACGAGCTGTAAAGCAGCTGCAGTACATCCTGACTAGAACCAAGAAATACGACTATTAATCCAGTGCTTAGGTCACTGCACTGGCTTCCTGTTGCTCAGAGAATAGACATTAAAACAGCTCTCCTTGTGTACGAGTCTTTTCATGGTCTTGTGCCAAAGTACATCTCTGACATGTTAGAGCCACATTAACCATCTCAACCAATTGAGAATCTCAGGGAGTGGTCTCCTGCCGATGCCCAGAGTCATGACCAAACCTGGTGAAACTACATTTCAATTTTAAGCTTATAAAATCTGGAATAGTCTTCCTGAAGATGTGACACAGGCCTTAACGTTGGAAAAAAATCCAGCCTGAAATCTATTTAATTGTGCGAATGACAACTTTAAGTATTTAATTAATAATTGTTTTGATCATAATGGATGGATCGGATGTATTTTCTGATTTTATTTTTATTTATTTTTCCTTTCTTTTAATTATAAAGCACTTGTAATTGCCTTGTGTACGAATTGTGCTCTATAAATAAAACTGATTTGCCTTGCCTTGCTTCCCTCTCCGCTGCCAGGCATAACAATGTCATACCTTTCAGCTACAGCACAACACAACACAATGATGAAGCTGCAACACAACTTTAAATTGTACTTTTCTCTGTGCGTAACCTTTAAATCATGAGAAGAACTCAAAACTCTCTCTTTCTAGACCTGTAAACTCAACAATGTTTAAATTTGGCTTGCACTGACAAATACTTTGTTATTTTACCACAGATGAAAAGATTACAAATCTCCAGAGACATTTTAATTGAGAAACACCTGACTGTCAGATAGAGCTGCACGATTAATCGACATCGGATTGACATTGAGGTTTTAATTAGTGCGTTTACGTAACCGCAAAAGGTGTTGGTTTTTTTTTCTCCGTTGTCACCGGCAACATGTTCGCTAATCAGAATTGTTGAGCCTCTGGTTTCTTCGTCGCTCGCTTCAAACAGGAAGAAAGATGTCTCACTTTGTGCATCGCTCTCATCACCTGAGCATGTTTATTTAACAGTAAAATTAACTGAACACAGAGAGCCCTCATTTCAATCATTCACAATTTTTGTTTCGGTTGTCGGAAAGCGACTCAGCCGCAGGCAGAGAGACTCGCAACTTGCCAGTAAAAAGTAACAAAAATTATGTGAAAAAAGATCATTACAAAGACAAATGTCTCTCTGTGGTAATATTTCAGCTTAAAATCGGATGGGCAATATGAGGCCATCAACACGGACGAACGAGAGAGAATCCTGTTATCAAGTGATGGCGATAAACAAAAAATACAACATTCGACCAAGTTTTTCCAACTGGGAAAAAAATGCATTTTAAGATGTTCAACATTTATTTGAGTTCCATTTTTGCTTACAGAAATGAGTCCATTTTATTTTTTGTTTTTTTATTCAGGATAACAAAGTTATTTATCTTCCCATTACAGTACAATGGTAAACAATTCTCGATTACTGAGAGATTAAAAGTTTATATCTTAAGTGGTTACTTGCATTGTTTTATATTATGATTACATTACATTATATACACTGCATAGTTTTGATCAATTACAGACAACAGCTCTGAGTTGGTCTGCATAAGCCAAATATTTTTTCAAAGTTTTTAATTGCATATTGTTGTAATATGTGACACCTTGATACAAGAATATGTTGATTGACAGTTCAAAAGTAACATATATTCCTTCACTCGTTATTCTCAAGGCATGTGAGCACTCAAACAGCGCTCACATGATGGAAAAAAAGGGAACATTTCTATCTGCACAAAGTGCTTCCAAGCAAACCCAGAAAGAAAAATTTGAAAATCAAGACTACATTTCCTGCAATCGGGTGCATTTCAACATTTTACCTTTAGATTTATTCTCAACTACCAACCCTTTTGGCTGTCTTTTTGACACGTACATGTCCCATTTAATGTACCACATATTTGTTTGTAGTTCCATCCATTTTCTACCGCTTGTCCCTTTTGGGTTCGCAGGGGGTGCTGGAGCCTATTGTTTGTAGTTAATTAACAAAAACTGTTATCATTGAAAAAGTAATATAACATTTTATAAAATGCATGCAAAGAACTAAGAGAACGTTTTTTATTTTGCAAGTTGTTCCTGTAGCCACGCACCCACGGATAATATACTTCCGGTGTTGTGACCTCGTCACGTCAAAAATATACCTTCTCGTTGGCTACTAATAAATGGTTTATAAGTGGTTCGGATTGTATTAATCCAAATATGATTAGCAGCAAAGTAGAAAGCCGTCAACGTTGTGGCTCGAAGAGCGAACGCAGGCGACAACATGTAAACTGGCTAGATGATGCTAACTATGCTAACTAGCTAGCCTGTTTCAACGCCCTTGACAGTCTCCCTGTCCTACAATTTAGTGCTGCGTTTAGTCAAGAGGTACAGAGAGTACGTTGCGACTGAAGCCCGCGGGTAGTCCCGAGTAAACATTTTGTTTAGATCCTATTTGTTTTATATTTCATTAAAAAAAAAACGCTTAAATTATATTTTGACACAAAAACCTTTTTTTTTTTTTAAAACACAGATTTGTGCCTTTTTACAGACATTTTGCGTGCCTGATTTTCGCAGTTGTATGCATTTATATGTAAAAAAAATCGAATCACAATTTTGGAATCAAAAATTGGAAGTAGTTTTTTCTCTCTAAATCGTGCAGCCCTAGTGTCAGACAAGATTTGAGTTTAGATCCCAGTCTCTCGCCTGCAACCAGTTAAAGTAGACTCCAGCTTACCAGGGGCCCTAATAAGGATACCAGGTATGGAAAAAGGATAGATGGATTGAGATAAATCTGTGAAAACTTTCAGTCCTTAAAAAAAGGGAAACGCCTGTGGGAAAAATGATTTACCTTTCATAACAAATTAGAAGCAGGAAAGAAGAAATTGTGGAATACATCAAGCCAAATGTTAAACCCAACAGAATGGCAACACAAAATCTGCTCAGTTAATTTAGGCGTATTTCAAAAGAAGGATAGTGCAATTCTCACCTCATCACATGCCATGCTGATAGACAAGACCCAATCTATGATGGAGACTGAAATGACTACAGTGTAGCTAATCAGCCATTTATTCTTCCTGAATTCTTCCCAGCCAATTAAGTAGCTCTGCAGACCAACCAGAATAAGAGTCTTTGTTATTTTGTGTCAATATCATTTAGTAAGCACATGTTGTCTTTGGTTTGATGTACCTTAACAGCAAGATCAAGAATAAAGATGATTAAACAGACAATCTCGATGCTCTCTGTGAAGCCGCAAGGAGGCTCCCAGGATGGCAGGCGGTATCGAGAGTCGGAGGTAACAGAAAGAGAGGACGGACGCTCCACAAACGCCAGCAACAGCACCCCCGCAATGGTCAGGCCAAAGCCCCTGCATGGGTAGAGACGGTAGACATCAAATAAAGAAATAGACACATGGATGTACATATTATTAGGATAAACAACCACTTAAACGGCATTACGTGTTAACGACACTGTGACAACAAAGCCTCTTTCACAGAGAGATTCACGGAACTAGTGTATCAGAAACATAAATGCAGAGTTGGCATTTTTTCACCTGTGTCCTTTACACAAACCAAGAAAACACATGTACAGGCGTGTCTTTCACACACATCAGGAAGACACTTGGAAGGGCATGTCTGTCACATACAACAAGAAGACACAAGTGCAGCATGTGGTTTGACAAACTTATTCGGGTGTTACCATTTAGTGGTCAATTGTACGGAATATGTACTGTACTGTGCAATCTACTAATAAAAGTCTCAATCAATCAATCAAAAAAAGCACTTTATATGTAGAAAGGTTTTGTTAAGAAACCATTCTGAGCCTTATCTTATTTAGTTTTTATTTTATATATGTTGACCACATTAACCCTGGCAATGGACCCTGTGTGTATATGTATGTTATGCCATTGTTTACAAATTTGGTAAATAAATAACCAAAACATTTATTTTTTGTTTTTTTCTTACTGTACCGAAAATGAACCGAACCGTGATCTCTAAACCGAGGTACGCACTGAACTGAAATTTTTGTGTACCGTTACACCCCTAGGTCCACGACAGCAAAATTGAGGGTTTGTTTGCAGAGAAATGTTGAATATGAATCCAACAACAACATCTGTACTGTCAAACATTGAGGTACAAACATTCTGCTTTGTGAATTGTATCTGCTAAGGGTACAACATACATCATGACAATATTTTGTGTTTGTGTTTACAGTCCACCTCCTTGTCATCCTTTTAACACTCCGACAAAGGGTAAGTTAGATTTTCAATTCAGTCCATTTCTGTCTCTGACCATGCTGGCCCCACATAATACAAATGCTTGCTGAGAACACAGCAGAAGCCACAGACATTGTCACTAAAGGTGCATAAAAAGACCCGGGCAGCACGGTGGCAGAGGGGTTAGTGCGTCTGCCTCACAATAC
>NC_084732.1:59203028-59205528 GCF_033978785.1 Entelurus aequoreus
AAGGTTTGGTGTAATGTGTAGTCTTAGATATATGATTTCTGCCTCTTTCCATTTAATTTTGGAGTTCTGAACTTGTGATTTCTTGCAGTGTTTATTAAGTGGTAATATGTCACATTTGTCCCAATTGACTTTATACCCTGATAAACAGCCATATTCAGTGATGACATTATTGATATAGTGAAGAGTGGAGTTAACATGTGACAGGTAGAGAATTATGTCGTCACAATACATCCATAGCTTATTATACTGAGAGCCAATTTTTATACCATGAATATTATTTTCACTTCTTATTTTTGCAGCTAAGGGTTCATTAACCAAATTAAATAATAATCCAGATGCAGGACATCCCTGTTTTACTCCTCTTTTTAACGAAAAAGGTTCTGAAATATGATTATTGGTTTTGACTGATGCCATGGGCCTTGTATAAAGCATCTTAATCCATTGTATACAATTATCTCCAAATCCAAATTTACGTTATGTGCAAAACATAAATGACCAGTTTATGCGGTCGAATGCCTTCTCCGCATCAACAGTATATACTGCTGTGGGATAAGGGAGACTTCTAGCATAGTAAATAACATTAAACAATTTCCTTGTATTGTCTGAATATTGTCGGCCTTCCATGAAGCCAGTATGGTCAGTATGAATTAATTTTCCTTCTTTTCTGCTCTGCCCCCCTCTCCTGCGTGGAGAGGTTATCAGGTGAAGCGCTAGCCGTTCCAAGTCAGGACTTGCACTCTGTGCATTAGTTGGTGACGTCTCTGCGCTGCTGAATTGTCTCTATTCAAGAAGATCCCCTGCTGGCCTCCCAATGGACTGGACTTTCACATGAAGTCAGGACCCGGGGTGACACTCCTTATGCATCAGTCGGTGATGTCTTTGTGCCCCGACGTGTCTACATGCAAGAGGATCCTCCTGCTGGCCCCACTACGGACTGGACTCTCACATTATTAACTGTGTCCACTCGGCATCCATTGCACCGGTCACCCAGGGGGGATCCCCACATCTGCGGTCCCTTCCAAGGTTTCTCGTGAAAGTTCTCTTTTTCTGGCCATTTTGAGCGTTTAATTGACCCCACAAATGTGATGCTCCAGAAACTCAATCTGCTCAAAGGAAAGTCACTTTTGTAGCTTCTGCAACAAGCTAAACTGCTTTCAGATGTGTAAACATGATTGCACAAGGGTTTTCTAATCATCAATTAGCCTTCTGAGCCAATGAGCAAACACATTGTACCATTAGAACACTGGAGTGATAGTTGCTGGAAATGGGCCTCTATACACCTATGTAGATATTGCACCAAAAACCAGACATTTGCAGCTAGAATAGTCATTTACCACATTAGCAATGTATAGAGTGTATTTCTTTAAAGTTAAGACTAGTTTAAAGTTATCTTCATTGAAAAGTACAGTGCTTTTCCTTCAAAAATAGGGACATTTCAATGTGACCCCAAACTTTTGAACGGTAGTATATATATATATATATATATATATATATATATATATATATATATATATATATATATATATATATATATATATATATATATATATATATATATATATATATTAATATATATACAAATATATATATTTTAATATATATACACACACACACATACATACATACATACGTACATACATACCAGTGGCGTGCCGTCACTAGAGGCAGGGGAGGCACGGCCTCACCTGCCATCATGGAAAGAAAAAAATAGTAAAAAGAAAAAAACAAAATTAAATTGTTATATGTATCCAGTGATTATACTAAAGTTATTTTCCATTTAACTTCACCAGTTTTAGATTATTTGTATTTTTATTTTCACATTTGCCGTTCAAATACTGAGAAGAGACGGTGCGGTGATCAGCAGCCAGTTGAGGAACGTCACTGCGTTGTGCCTCAACATGGATTGTGCGCAATGACTCGGCTAACTGCTGGCCTGCTGTGCAGTGAGACTGTATTGCTATATGAATTATATTATACATTTCCATAGTTTAGTTAGCTGAGGTATATAATGTACAGTGTATTTTGTCAACAACTGTATGTGTGTAACGTATTTCTTGTGCTGAGCGATCATAAAACTGGAGGCTCGTCTCATAACCCCGCCTCCTGGTGCCAAGCACCTCCGCCGCGATGCACCGCCCGACGGGAGGGCCGCGGCCACACCAACCAAAGCCCACACCCAAACCCTCCACGTGCAAGACAGAATCCACCCAAAAAAAGTCACTTAACAAGAAGCCAAAAAGTGCAAAAACAACAATGCTCGCGCGACCCGCCGGAGGAGCCGTGAACAGGGACACAACATTAGGTACACCTGCAGACGGCAGCGCGGATTTCATATTTCATTCATTCACAACTCTTCCAACACAAACACCACTGCTCCCACACTTATAAGTAAAGGTAAGACCATAATAAGGTTTTTTTTTTATTAAATGTGCTTTTTTGTGTGCATGCTACAGTTTGTAAGTGTAAAGTTAAGTTAAAGTACCAATGATTGTCACACACA